>NC_040881.3:21163787-21166287 GCF_900634795.4 Betta splendens
TTATTTTATGTATTTGACATTTCACCTAGATTGTTCAATTATTTGTTAACTCAATAATTGCATCGTTCTTAGACAACAGACACTATTACCTGCAAGAATTTTCTGTTTTCAGTCACAGTGCTGCTTTTGCTTTGTTCACAGTTCATGCCTATGGTCGGTGACACATTACAAGTAATGATTTTGGCTTCTCTCTAGTTGTTTTGGTTAAAGGGAGAGCGAAATACAAAAAAGAGGATATTGTGTTTAAGGCCAAAATGGCCACCTTCTGTGAACGTCCCAAAATGTTCTAAGACCTTTATAAACGCCACATTCAGGCAAGTGGAGGCAACGGCGTGGCTTGCCAAGCTTAAAAGAGCTCCTGTCACTCTCTGCTCTCGCTTACGGCCATACCACCCTGAGCACTCCCGATCTCGTCTGATCTCGGAAGCTAAGCAGGGTCGGGCCTGGTTAGTACTTGGATGGGAGACAGCCTGGGAATACCAGGTGCTGTAAGCTTTTACATTTCTCCTCAACCCTAGCAGAGCGGGCTGTTTGCTCAGGTCCACATTATACTGCACCGTGTTATGGGAAAAGTGTTTTCTTTCTTATTGTATGCAGTTATTGTATGATTTATGAGGTATCTTCTGCAATAATATCTTGTGTTTTTTATTACTTTTATTTTATGTATTTGACATTTCACCTAGATTGTTCAATTATTTGTTAACTCAATAATTGCATCGTTCTTAGACAACAGACGCTATTACCTGCAAGAATTTTCTGTTTTCAGTCACAGTGCTGCTTTTGCTTTGTTCACAGTTCATGCCTATGGTCGGTGACACATTACAAGTAATGATTTTGGCTTCTCTCTAGTTGTTTTGTTTAAAGGGAGAGCGAAATACAAAAAAGGGGATATTGTGTTTAAGGCCAAAATGGCCACCTTCTGTGTACGTCCCAAAATGTTCTAAGTCCTTTATAAACGCCACATTCAGGCAAGTGGATGCAACGGCGTGGCTTGCCAAGCTTAAAAGAGCTCCTGTCACTCTCTGCTCTCGCTTACGGCCATACCACCCTGAGCACGCCCGATCTCGTCTGATCTCGGAAGCTAAGCAGGGTCGGGCCTGGTTAGTACTTGGATGGGAGACCGCCTGGGAATACCAGGTGCTGTAAGCTTTTACATTTCTCCTCAACCCTAGCAGAGCGGGCTGTTTGCTCAGGTCCACATTATACTGCACCGTGTTATGGGAAAAGTGTTTTCTTTCTTATTCTATGCAGTTATTGTATGATTTATGAGGTATCTTCTGCAATAATATCTTATATTTTTTATTACTTGTATTTTATGTATTTGACATTTCACCTAGATTGTTCAATTATTTGTTAACTCAATAATTGCATCGTTCTTAGACAACAGACGCTATTACCTGCAAGAATTTTCTGTTTTCAGTCACAGTGCTGCTTTTGCTTTGTTCACAGTTCATGCCTATGGTCGGTGACACATTACAAGTAATGATTTTGGCTTCTCTCTATTTGTTTGGTTTAAAAAGAGAGCGAAATACAAAAAAGGGGATATTGTGTTTAAGGCCAAAATGGCCACCTTCTGTGTACGTCCCAAAATGTTCTAAGTCCTTTATAAACGCCACATTCAGGCAAGTGGATGCAACGGCGTGGCTTGCCAAGCTTAAAAGAGCTCCTGTCACTCTCTGCTCTCGCTTACGGCCATACCACCCTGAGCACGCCCGATCTCGTCTGATCTCGGAAGCTAAGCAGGGTCGGGCCTGGTTAGTACTTGGATGGGAGACTGCCTAGGAATACCAGGTGCTGTAAGCTTTTTTCATTTCTCCTCAACCCTAGCAGGGGCGCTGTTTGCTCAGGTCCATATTCTACTGCACCGTGTTATGGGAAAAGTGTTTTCTTTCTTATTCTATGCAGTTATTGTACGATGTATGAGGTATCTTCTGCAATTAATATCTTGTGTTTTTTATTACTTGTATTTTATGTATTTGACATTTCACCTAGATTGTTCAATTATTTGTTAACTCATAATTGCATCGTTCTTAGACAACAGACGCTATTACCTGCAAGAATTTTCTGTTTTCAGTCACAGTGCTGCTTTTGCTTTGTTCACAGTTCATGCCTATGGTCGGTGACACATTACAAGTAATGATTTTGGCTTCTCTCTAGTTGTTTTGTTTAAAGGGAGAGCGAAATACAAAAAAGGGGATATTGTGTTTAAGGCCAAAATGGCCACCTTCTGTGTACGTCCCAAAATGTTCTAAGTCCTTTATAAACGCCACATTCAGGCAAGTGGATGCAACGGCGTGGCTTGCCAAGCTTAAAAGAGCTCCTGTCACTCTCTGCTCTTGCATACGGCCATACCTCCCTGAGCACGCCCGATCTCGTCTGATCTCAGAAGCTAAGCAGTGTCGGGGCTGTTTAGAACTTGGATGGGAGACCGCCTGGGAATACCAGGTGCTGTAAGCTTTTACATTTCTCCTCAACCCTAGCAGAGCAGGCTGTTTGCTCA